>NW_021633024.1:0-31489 GCF_004799145.2 Neltuma alba
TATTAATGCTGTTAATTACCTTGACTCTAATGAATGAATGGAAATGATGTGTTAGTGCATTAAGGCATGATACATTAAGGAAAATGAATGGAAAAGGTTGAGCAAGCAACCTTAATGGTTGGAAGCAAAAGGGAGCAAGAAGAAAGCTTAAGAATACAAGGTAGTGAACTTACCTTTCTTGCATGCTTGATGTGCATGTTTGTGTATTCATGTGCATTATGTGATTGGATGATGTTATGAATTGGTGTTGCTAGTACGATGCTTTATTTCAATGATGTTTTCCATGGCCATGCATGTTAGTATGAAACATTGAGCATGAGAATATGTTATAAATAAGCATGAGTTAGATCAAGTAAGCATGTCATACACTTGCATCCATCTTGCATGCATTGATATTACTACTGAGATTCTCCCCAGTCTCGCCCTCCCTTAACCAACCATAATAGGTGATAATGATTAAGCAAATGATGCATGAAGGGGAAGCAAGGAAAGAGGAAAAGAATTGAAGAAAGTCATCGTATTAAATTGTATGATTTGTATGTTCATGTATGCTATCAATATGCTATTGATGGTATGTGATGTTAAATGATGACGATGGCTTGTATAATTGGCTACGATTCTATATAGCAATAGTTTATAGATTGATGGAATGAGATTATGCAAGGAAAGAATTAATTAGGAATTATTAATGTAAGTTAGGGAGATAACGTATCCCTAAAGAAGCCACAAATTACTGACAAAGTAGAGGTGAGGCAAACAATTGATTCTGCCCATGAGCTTTAGAACAAATAGTAGATCACTTAAAATAGATATGTGTGCCAAAAGTTATGCTTGATCAAAATTAGGGCAAAGAAACTAGAATGTATAGTTTCAACCAAATGAACAGTAAATTTCAACAAATAAACTATATTAATTGGCAAAAATTGAGTCCAGTTTTATATTTTTTTCCCTACAGAGAATTGAAAGAGCTTTAAATAAAATTTTGAACCACCTCAATACGAGTTTTCTATAATTAGTTATGAATTTTCAAAATTGGACCAAAAATCTAGAATGTAATTAGTGAATAGTTACCCGAGAACCAATTGTAAATTTTCAATCTTTGGGCTTGTTTTGTGAATCGTTTGAATTGTAACACTTTCAAGCACGTACTCTAAGGGGGTTAAAAGAAGAATGTTTTAGAAAGTACACAGAAAATTCTAGGAAAATCTTAGAAAATGGGAAATCATATTCTAGAAACATTTGTAAAGAGAAAAGAAAAAAAATACCCCTGAGGTAACTTAAATAGAATTTATAAGATTATGGCCAATAAAAAGTACACCATTTGAGGAATTATTTGAAATAACAAGAGACCTCAAAAATATACACAAAAATGAGGTCAAACTAGTTGCAAGGTCATACTAATTTATAAAATTAGTCTCGATCCCAGAAGGCTAGTGGAATGGCTTTAATAAAATAAGAAGCTGATTATGTTATTAAAAGGGCATTCTAGTAAATGATTTTTATGTAAGGCTTAAAGGAAGTGTTATGACCTGAGAAAATTCATAGATATTCTCTAGAATTAAAGGGAATTTATAGAGCAGACAGAAGAATTTTCTGAGCCCTAGAAGGCTATCAAGAAAGCCGAATAAATGTGAGCCAAGTAAATTGGAACAAAACTTGGAGATTAAGCTTAATCCAATGGCTAAGATTAATTCTCCCTTCCTCTCCACTAGATTTTTGACACCTAGCCCTTCTAGAAGGATGATGTAAGAAGGTGATGTAATGATGATGTAAAAGTATACTTGAAGTTTCAAGTTTGCCCTTACACTTTTTATTAACTCCCAAGGGCATTTTGGTCTATTCAAGGCCAAGTTTTGGCTATAAATAGAACCTCTCTTTCTCACATTTTTGGCCAAGATAAGAACAAGAGGGGAAAATCTTGTTATTTTATTTCTTGAAGCATGATCAAGAGGAAGATACCATCTTTAATCAACCAAGCTTGGAATACAAGTTTAGTTTTATGTTCTACCTTGCATTTTGCTTTGTATTCTTGAGTTTGATAGTTGAAAAATGTGGATTCTCCTATGGACATGTGCTGGCCAAAATCTATAAGAAATAGGGGAGGATGATTTTGATGTTAAACTTAGTTGAAACACATTGGTTCAAAATTGTTTTAAGTAGTTTTGTGTTGATATTTAAAAGATTTCATGATATGATTATTGTGGGTACTGTTTGGCTAAGCTAAGATCTATACCCTAGGATGCATTTTTTTTATAGTTGTCATGCTTCCATTATGTTTAAAATAGAAAATGGTATAGGATAAACCTAAAGAACAAGCACTTGAAGCATTGGCATTAAAGTTGAAATTTTTGGATTTCGTGAACCCCTATTCGGCCAACATCGGTTCTGGGGGAAGGAGTTTTCTTTTCATGAATCCAAGCTCATATTTGGATTTTTTGGGTAAAATTGTGTAGGGTTGGCCTAAGAGAACAACTGTTACAAAGCTAGAACACTAATCCTAAAATCTAGAAAAAAAGGTTAAGTTCAAAAGAGCTAGTCTTGAACTTTATGTAATCTCTTGGTTCTATTAGATTGTGCAATTATTATGGCTATGTTTAGGAACTTGAAATATCCAAGAGGATATTTGATGATATTGACCTAAAGCTATCATGGTTGGGAAGTCAAGGGAGTCAAAGGAAAAATAAGAGGAAAGCTTGAACTACAAGTTAGTGAAATTACCTATTGTCATTGCTTGATGTTGTATGCTTGTGTATTACTATATACATGATGTTTGAATATTGTTATGACATTTTTTGACTTTTGTAATTGCTATTTATGATGAGTAGATTATGTCTCCATGGCCATGCATCAAGAAGGTAGCTGTAGGCATGCAAATATGTCACTAACTAACAAGAGAATAAGCAAGTTGCATATAATGCATTAGCATCCATCTAGCATGATTATGTGGTATTATTTTCTATTGAGATTTCCCTAAATCTGACCCCTCGCTAACCAACCATTTAGGTCAATCAATGATGGGTAATAATAGCATGAGAAGGAAGGAGAAGAAAGTGGAGAATTATTTATGTTAATGAATGAGACCATTGTTCAATGTATGATTCTCCTATTATGTAAATTATGTTTATGGATGCCAATGATGCAATGTAATTGATTAGAATATCTATGGTATTAATGGAAATATATGAGAATGAATGGGAAAGAGTAACTCAAGCTATGCATGCCAAAGCAATAAAAAGAATTAAAGCAAGAATTGTGTGAGGGATAAAACGTAGGCCCTAGAGCAGTCAGATTCTAGCTCTAGCTTGACCTATCAAATGAATGAATTAAGCCATGAAATTTAGGAGGCTTATAGTACACATCCTAGGTTTTAAATCAGGGATAGATCACCTTAATTGGATGTGTACATAAGGAGATATGAATTTTCGAAATTGAGGCAAGAAATCTAAAAGTTCCAGAATTTACCAAATGGACAGTAAAGTTTAATGAATAAACCATATGAATTGGTAAGTGATAAGTCTAGTTTGATATTTTTTTTCCTTAAATAGAATTCAAAGAGCTTTCTATAGAATTTCGGAACACCTCCATGTGATTTTTTTAGAATTAGTTATGATTTTTCAAAGTTGGACCTGTAATATGGAAAATGTATGGTGAATAGTGTTTTTGTAAATCAACGTCCTAGTTATGTTTTTATGAGTTTAAGGCCATCCAAAGTGGTAAAAAATGGTTCTAAATGGACTCTAAGATATAATAGAAGTAAGATGTGACATTTTTAGCATCAGAGCAAAGGTTCTGGCATAGGAAAAATGAACTATCTACAAAGGTTTAGAAAAAGCCCACCCAGTTCAGGTCAGAATTCGTAACGGGTTGCTAGTTCAAGGTCCAATTAAGGTTATATATTGGAAGTGAATCCTCTAGGAAAAATAAGTATTGGGGATCATTAAGAGGTGAATTTTGAATTCTCAGTTAGAAAAGTACAAATGAAGTAATGATAAGAAATCATACAGTAAGGAAGGTAGCCACTGCTTAAAGATTAAGAGACTTCTCCTTTATAGAAAGAAAGAGTAATGGCTTACAAGTCAAATAAAGATATGAGTTTGAACCCTAACAGAAAGGGTAGAATGCAACCTAAGCTTGATGAACTCTTGCAGTCTTGTTAGGGTTAAGGCACCATGATAGAGTAGCTATCTCAAGTCCCTAGATAGATAAATAGGAATTTAGAGATAGTAAACTCAAGATAGATAGCCCTAGTGAATTTTTTGGGATCAAGAAGAAGAGAAAGAGATGAGAATGAGACAAATAGCTATGTAGGGAACTAACATAAAGAGGTAAGCATGTTCCTGATAATGTTAAGAGATACTCAGTCACTTGGGATTAGATTGAGAGGCACCCTTCACAGGGGATATGGTCTTGGCCATGAGTCTTTCCAGAAAAATTAGGGAATTGGTCCTCCAAGTCAAAATTGGAACTGCTCTAGATGAAGCTAGATACCCTGTCCTAGCAGGAAAGGGAGCAGTTGAGATGGAGTTGACGTTGGTTTAGTGAAAGTGACATGTCCTCTATTGAGAACAGAGAAGAGCAGCTAAATAAAGTTGACTTCACCCTAGTGAAAGCATGAGTAGCCAAGAACAAAGCTAGGGTTAAATGTCCCTGAGCTTAGCAGAGTACTAAAGTAAGTAGAGAGAAGAGAATCTCCTAAGTTCTCTCCCTATAACTTCCAGAATCAACTACAAATAGAATGAGAGCTCCCTCTTGTAGGAATAAGATGTCTGAATGGCATGTTACAGACATAGCAACCAGTAAGAGCTTTCACTCCTTGCACTGAAATGCCAAGCATTATGCATGTTAGAGTAATGCTCCAACGAAGAAGTAAAGCAGAGGAAAGAGAAGTTGCATAAGTCCTCTCCCTGTACCGTTCTAAATTAACTAGAGACGGTAAGAGAAACTAGAGGAGTAAGAGAACTTCTAAGGCAGATTGGTTTAGGCACCTAAGGAGATAGATAGGTGGCCTAGAGAATTGAATGAGGCTAAAAGAATGATATTGGCTCTGGAACAGTCTTGGAGAATGATCAGTCAATTTACCAACTAAGTGGAGGTGACTTATTTTATTACTTAATCCTGTGGTCTAGAGTCTCTCAAAGATCTTAATATAGCTCACACTAATGATAGTATTCCAGGGTCACAGTGGACCATGAAAAGGCTTACAGTAGAATGTAGTAGCTCTCGAGGTCATAATAGATTGAGCTTAAGGGAAAGTGGCTTAGCTATAAGAGTAAGAGTATAGTACCTCTTTGGAAAGACGAGTCCTAGGAATGAGTTTAAGATATGGAAACCTCCTTCAGTGGTCAACTAGTACAGAGAAAGTACCCATGACTTCCTTCCAGATAACCTTATCATTGATTAGGCTGAGCTTAATCCTCTTCTGATTAATAGAGGAAAGCCAGAGTTAGAAGAAATAGAGCCATAAGTCCTAAACAAGAGACATTCAAGCTAGCTCCAGATAAAGGAAGAACTTCTTGTGATACAAAGACAAACTGAGTATTAACGGGCAGATCCCTAAGATGAAGCTAGAGTCAATAATATAAGCTGAAAAGACACGACAAAGGTAGAACAAGAAGGGTCTAACATATCAAAGTACCAAGGTTCGAGCCTATCAGTATCAATACCTCAGATTCCCTTCAGCACTGTTTAGTTAAGCATGCTCTGGCAAGAATAGTCCAATAATTGGTGACCCCTGGGAAGTTATGTGAGAGTGTGCAGAGGCCAGAAATGTTAGCTATTTTTGGCAAGAATGCATTGAGTTCGATAAGATGAAAGATAAAGTTAAGGTGCGTAGGGATAGTCCAAAGTTGACAAAGGAATAAGATCTATGAAGACAATATCAATATATGTGAATAGTCTTAGGGAATTATCAATCAGGTTGCCAACTAAGTAGAGACAAAGTATTGTACAACTTGGTCCTTTGGTCTAGACTCTTCCGGAGACCCAGCAATCAAAGTTAATATGGTTCAGTAAGGGATCATAGTTAGATCCAAAGCAGAACCTAGAGAGATCATAATGGATCCCGAGATCGTAGTTAGATCTCATGGTCACAATAGACCTAAAGAAAAGTTACAGAGCCGTTAAAACAGAGATGCGATATCTTTGAGAAGATAACTTGGGATAAGTTTAAGATACAAAAATCTCTCTAGTTGGTTAACTAATACGGAGAGAGTACACAGGATTTCTTCCTAGATAGCCCTATTTTCAATTAGGCTGAGCTTAATTTTCTTTTGATCAATGAAGGAAGCTAAAGTTTAAGGTTGAGGAGCTATAAGTCCTAATTGGGATATAATCACACATGCTAAATAAGGAAAGATAAGGCTAGAATAGCCGATAAAATCCTAAGATAAGATTAAAATCAAGGTTTTAACCCAAAAAGACCCTTCAAAGACAAGGTAAAAAGGGTTGAGATAGTAGAATACCAAGATTTCAGCATGCCAAGTACCAGTGTACCGTTACCCAGTGCTTCCAGGATCATAACTTGGCTCAATTCAAATGGCACTTTTTAATTTAGCGTGCTTAAGCCCAAGAAATCCAAGGATGAGTGACCATTGGGAAGTAAGATAAAAAGGGTGCAAATGCTAAAAGTAAGTCATGTTTGGCATAAATGCACAAAAGTTAGCAGAAAGATAAGGAAAAGTAAGGGATATTCTCCTCAGGTAACCTCACAGTGACAGTCAAACTAAAGGTTTAGCCTTGAAATTTCAAGGGCGAAATTTCTTTCTAGAGGGAGAAAATTGTAACATCCTAACTTTTAGACCTAAAAATACCAAAATTAGCTTGAATTAGATAGATTACCAGCTCTTTTTAGCAGAAATCTCAAAAATGAGAAAGGAAGTCAAGGCGGTTTCAGGGACTAAACTATAAAGTAAGAAAGTTATTAGGGGGCAAATGTATAATTAATATTGAGATTTCAAGAGAGTCTCAAGGGCCTAGAAAGAGAAAAGAGGTTTGATGTAGGCCAAAGGTTAAGTTAGATGCCTTAAAGAGACGTTTTATGAGGTTAAGTCAAAGTAAGGACTAAATTGTAATTTCAAAAAGTTATGCCCAATAGGGGTAAAAATGAAAAGTATACAAAAAATTCCATAAAAATCCCAAAACATGGGAAATAATATTCTAAAACACTTTTGTGAAGAGAAATGATAAAAATACCCCTGAGGTAACTTAACTGGAATTTATAAGATTATAGCTAGTAAAAAGTACACCGTTTAAGATAATTATTTAAAATAGCAAGAGAGCACAAAAATATATACAAAAATAAGGTTAAATAGTTACAAGGTTGTACTAATTTATAAAATTAGTCCCGCTCCTAGAAGACCAGTGGAATGGCTTTAATAAAATAAAAGCCGATTAGGCTGTTAAAAGGGTATTTTAGTAAATGATTTTTATACAAAGCTTAAAGAAAGTGTTATGGCCTGAGAAAATTTATAGATATTCTATGAAATCTAAGGAAATTTATAGAGTAGATAGAAGAATTTTTTAAGCTTTAGAAGGCCATCAAGAAAGCTGAATAAATTTAAGCCAAGTAAATTGGAATGAAACTTGGAGATTAAGTTTAATCCAATGGCTAAGATTCATTCTCCCTTCCTCTCCACTAGATTTTTGACATCTAGTCCTTCTAGAAGGATGATGTAAGAAGATGATGTAATGATGATGCAAAAGTGTACTTGAAGTTCCAAGTTTGCCCTTACACTTTCTTTTAGCTCCTAAGGATATTTTGGTTCATTCAAGGCCAAGTTTTGGCTATAAATAGACCCTCCCTTCCTCACATTTTTGACCAAGATAAGAACAACATGGAAAAATCTTGTCATTTTATTTCTTGAAGCATAACCAAGAGGAAGACACCACCTTTGATCAACCAAGCTTGGATGGATACAAGGTTAGTTTTATATTCTACCTTGTATTTTGCTTTGTATTCTTAAGTTTGATGGTTGACAAATGTGGATTCCCCTAAGGGAAGGTGCTGGCCAAAATCTATAAGGAATAGGGGAGGATGATTTTGATGTTAAACATAGTTGAAGCACATTGGTTCAAGATTGTTTCAAGTAGTTTTGTGTTGATATTTGAAAGATTTCATGATATGATTATTATGGGTACTGTTCATGATACACCTTAAGATGTGTTTTTTTATAGTTTTGATACTTCCAATGTGTTTAAAATAGAAAATGGTATAGGTTAAACCTAAAGAACAAGCATTGGAAGCATTAACATTAAAGTTGGAGTTTTGGATTTCATGAACCCCTATTTGGCCAACAATAGTTCTTGAGTGAGGAGTTTTCTTTTCAAGAATCCAAAATCATATTTGGATTCCTTAGGTAAACTTGTGTAGGACTAAAATTGACCTAAGGAGTGGTTATCATCAAATTCTCATGAAAGAGGGAGATGAATTGAAAATAGCTTTTAAAACTAAATTTGGATTGTATGAATAGTTGGTTATGCCTTTTGGGTTGACCAATGCACCTAGTACATTCATGAGCTTAATGAATCATGTTTTTTGTTCATTTATTGGAAAATTTGTGGTTGTCTACTTTGATGATATTCTTGTTTACAGCAAAACTTTAGATGACCATGTTATGCATTTGTGTGAGGTGTTTAAAACTCTTAGAGAAAATAGCTTGTATGCTAATTTTCAAAGATGTTCTTATTGCATGGATTCTGTTGTGTTTCTTGGTTTTGTTGTAGGTGCTTAAGGGATCCATGTGGATGAAGAGAAGGTGAAAGCTATCAGGGATTGGCCAACCCCAACAAATGCTAATGAAGTAAGGAGTTTCCATGGATTAGCAAGTTTCTATAGGAGGTTTGTTAAGGATTTTTCATCTATTGCTGCACCTTTGAATGAACTTGTTTAGAAGCATGTTATTTTTAAATGGGGTGAATCACAAGAAAAGGCTTTTAACACCCTAAAGGAGAAATTAACTAATACACCACTATTGTGTTTGCCTGATTTTAATAAAATTTTTGAAGTGGAATGTGATGCTTCTGGAATTGGTATTGGTGCTGTTTTGATGCAAGAGTCTAGGCCTATAGCTTACTTTAGTGAGAAATTAAGTGGAGCTTCCTTGAATTACTCTACTTATAATAAGGAGCTCTATGCTTTGAAAAGAACTTTGGAAACTTGGCAGCATTATCTTTGGTCCACAGAGTTCATTATTCGTTCTGACCATGAAAGTTTGAAGTTTCTAAAGTCTCAAGGTAAGCTTAACAAGAGGCATGCTTGCTAGTTGGAGTTTATAGAGACCTTTCCATACGTGATCAAGCATAAGCAAGGTACAGAGAATATTGTTGCTGATGCTCTTTCTAGGAGGTATTCTCTTATTACTTCTCTACATGCTAGGTTACTTGGATTTGAACTGTTGAAAGGATTGTATAATTCTAATTGTGATTTTTCTAAGATTTGTTCTTCTTGTGAAAAGCATGGATTGAATGACTTTTACATATATGATGGGTTTCTTTTAAAAAAACAGATTGTGCATTCCTAAATGTTATATGCGTGAATTGCTTGTCAAAGAAACTCATGGTGGTGGTTTGATGGGTCACTTTGGTATTGATAAAACTTTAGCTCTTTTGCATGAACACTTTTATTGGCCTAGTATGCCCAAGGATGTTGTGTCTGTTTGTGCTAAATGTGTGACATGTTGGCATGCAAAGTCTAAGGTTCAACCTCATGGTTTATATTCCCCTCTACCTGTGCCTTCCCAACCTTGGGTAGATATTTCTATGGATTTTGTGTTGGGCTTGCCTAGGTCTCAATCTAGGAAAGATAGCATCTTTGTTGTAGTGGATAGATTTAGTAAAATGGCTCATTTTATTGCTTGTTCTAAAACAAATGATGCTGTGCATATTGCTGACTTGTTCTTCAAAGAAATTGTTAGATTGCATGGATTGCCTAAAACCATTGTGAGTGATAGGGATGTAAAGTTTCTTAGCCATTTTTGGAGGACCTTGTGGAGTAAGCTTGGAACTAAGTTGCTGTTTTCTACTGTGGCACATCCCCAAACGGATGGGCAAACTGAGGTCGTCAATAGAACACTCACTGCCTTGTGATGTGCAATAATTCAAAAGAACTTGAAGAATTAGGTCAACTGCTTGCCTCATATTGAATTTGCATATAACAGGGCTATTCACTCTTCCACTTCTTTCTCTCCATTTGAGATTGTTTATGGCTTTAATCCTCTATCTCCTTTGGATATTCTGCCTTTGCCTTCTAGTGAACGAGCTAACCTTGATGGCAAGAAAAAGGCTAAGTTTGTGCAGGAATTACATGCTAAGGTGAGGGCCAACATCGAGAGAAAGAATGAGCAATATACAAAGCAAGCTAACAAAGGTCGTAGGAAGGTTGTCTTTGAGCCTGGAGACTGGGTTTGGGTACACTTGCGAAAGGAGAGGTTTCCAAAACAACGAAAGTCTAAGTTGCAGCCAAGAGGAGATGGCCCTTTCTAAGTCTTGGAGCGAATCAATGATGATGCTTATAAAATAGATTTGCCTAGCTCCTACGGTAATGTAAGTGCTACATTTAATGTGACTGATTTATCTCTCTTTGATGCTGCAGATTTGAGGACGAATCCTTTTGAGCAAGGAGGGAATGATAGAGGAGCATGGCATGATCAAGCATCAAAGGAAGACCAAAACACGGAGCGTGGAGCCCAAGCTAAAAGATGGAAGTCCAATATTCTAAAAGACCCATTACAAGGCATTGCAAGCCCAATGACAAGAGCAAGGACCAAATCTATGAAAGAGGCGCTGAATTGTTTGATAAAAGATCTTAAAGAGTTAGAGCCCATTTATTTGGAAGAAGCATCCTTCAATCAGCCCATCAAGGGTCCAAACATGGTGATTACATTGCTAGAAGCCAAATAAGATGATGTACAAGGCCCATGTGCAGTCCAGATTGAAGAATTCACTCAAAATACATGTGACAAGCATGTGCCTTGGAGGAGGAGCATAAGTGACGTCCAAGAATATTCAAGAAGCATCAAGAAGACGTCTTTATGTATTAGTTATGGTTTAATTTCGTTTTTTTAAGTTTCTATTTTTTATTTGCATTAAATAAGGCCTTTTGGTCAAAGATTGCATAAGAATATTTTAGGTTAGTTTCCTATTTTTAGGTAGCAGCCTTTTTCTTCAAGAAAAGGTAATTTCCTATTTCCTTTAGCCTTAATTGGTGCCAACCAACATTGTCAATCATCATTAAGGCACATTTATGGCATTTATGACCTAGGGTTTTTTTATTCTAGATTGTTCTTTTGCTGCCTATGTAAGGCTACATTTTTTGTAATTGGGGATCAGATTTGAATGAATGAATTTTAGAAAATTTTATTTCTCTTGAGTGAGCTTTGCTTGCCGCCTCGTATTCTCGTGGGAATACTCGACTGTATCAAGGATTGATCATCCTTGTGATGTCTCCATGGCTAGGGTTGTAAGAGACAGGTTCTCTTAAGGTCCTACCTTTGATCGTTCGTCTAGTTTCCTAACTTGTTTCTAGCCGATCCGTATCTGTACCTTATATCAATTAGCCTAAGAGAATAATTATTACAAAGTTAGAACACTAATCCTAAAATTTAGAAAAAAAGGTTAAGTTCAAGAGAGGTAGTCTTGAACTTTATGTAATATCTTAGTTCTAATAGGTTGTATGATCATTATGGCTATGTTTAGGACCTTGAAACATCTAAAGGATGTTTGATGATGTTGATAGAAATCTATCATGGTTGGGAAGTTAAGGGAGTCAAAGGAAAAGCAAGAGGAAAACTTGAAGTACAAGGTAGTGAACTTACCTATTATTATTGCTTGATGTTGTATGCCTGTGTATTGCTATGTACATGATATTTGAATGTTCTTATGACATATTTTGGCTGTTGTAATTGCTATTTATGATGAATAGATTATGTCTCCATAGCCATGAATAAAAAAGGTAGCTTTAGGCATATTAATATGTCACTAACTAACAAGAGAATAAGCAAGTTGCATGTAATGCATTAGCATCCATCTAGCATGATTATGTGGTATTGTTTGCTATTGAGATTTCTCCAAATCTCACCCCTCCCTAACCAAACATTTAGGTCAATCAATGATGGGCAATAATGGCATGAGAAGGAAGGAGAAAAAAGTGGAGAATTATTTATATTAATGAATGAAACTATTGTTTAATGTATAATTCTCCCATTATGTAAATTATGTTTATGGATGCCCATGATGCAATGTAATTGATTAGAATGTCTATTGCATGAATGAAAATGTATGAGAATGAATGGGAAAGAGTAAACTCAAGCTATGCATGCCAAAGCAGTAAAAAGAATTAAAGCAAGAATTGTTTGAGGGATAAAACGTAAGTTCTGGAGCAGTCAGATTCCAACTCTAGTTTGACCTATCAAATGAATAAATTAAGCCACGAAATTTAGCAAGCTTATAGTACACATTTCAAGCTTTAAATCAAGAGATAGATCAACTCAATTGGATATGTACATAAGGAGATACAAATTTCTATAATTGAGACAAGAAATCTGAAAGTTCTAGAATTTACCAAATGAATAATAAAGTTTAATGAATAAACTATATGAATTGGCAAGAGATAACTTCAGTTGATATTTTTTTCTTAAAGAGTATTCAAAGAGATTTCCATAGAATTTTGGAACACCTCCATATGATTTTTTTAGAATTAGTTATGATTTTTCAAAGTTGGACCTGTAATTTGAAAATTGCACAATGAACAGTATTTCTGTAAATCAACATCCTAGTTACGTTTTTATGAGCTCAAGGCCATCCAAAGTGGTTAAAAATGGTTCTAAATGGACTCTAAGGTACAATAGAAGTAAGGTGTGATAGTATTCAATTGATTTCTTGGACAATTAATGCTTCAAATTGTTGCTTTTTATTATAGGACACTTAAGAATTAGAGCTAAGATTAAAGACTAAGGGATTACACAACATGAGAACTAAGAGTATTGACTATCAGAAACTATATGATGAGGCTTGACCGTGGGTTTGCTACGGCCAATGATCTGGGTTGAAGACTCTCTAGAACTGTTCGCCTCGGCTTGGCTGTTACTAAAGCTATGGAAGATGGTGCTTGAGTTCCCAATCTCACTAGGGGAGTCTTCTTATTTTATCCTTTGTTTAGCTATAGGTTTATGATTTTTTAGGTCTTAAGAACATTAATTTATAGTTAAATTTTTGATTGTCATTGTAATCACTGTTAGATGATTAATTGGGTTTTGGATTGGTTAATGAGGATTTTGTGCTCATCAATATATGTGATTGTATATATATTCAGTTTTGACTACTTCCTTTTCATTTAGCGAGATCATGTTAGTTGTTTTGGAAGAAAAGGGTTTTAATTGAATCCAATGCATTAACTAATCACAAGTACACACTGAGAGGACTTAATAATGTCTTAAGGATTGGATTCAAGACTTAAGACATTGGGTTTGTAACATCCTGAGTTTTATCGGGTTTTAATAACCTCTTTTGGTTGATTTTGAGGATAGATTAGTGATTTAATGTTGATCTTGGTGTTAGGGTTGGATTTGAGGTATGTTGGAGGAATAGGTGAACAGACCCCTCTCAGGGTATGTTCGCCGCGGCGAACCAGGAGTTCCAAGTAGGCTTTGTCTTTCGGGCAGGTTTGGCTGCAGCGAAGTCATTCAGGTGAGTAGGGTTTCCCTCTCGGGAAGGTTTCGCCGCGGCGAAGGTTTTTGGGTGAGTGAGAGTTTCCCTCGGGAAGCTTTCGCTGCGGTGAAGTCAGGTTTTCAGGCGAGTAATCCCTTTGGGATTAGTTCGCCACGGCGAAGGGTGCCAATCTATATAATCGTGGGAGAGTCTGTGGGTGCGAAAATTAGAAAATCTGAAGGAGGAGAGAGAAGCTCTGCTAGGGTTTCGATGTTGTGGCTTGGGAAAGGCATTTCTAAGGATCCAATACCTGAAGTAAGTGATTTTAATCTCTAATCTATCTTCTTTCTTGGAATTTCTGAGGATTTATGGTGAAACCCTAGAGTTTTCTAGGTTGTTATGGAATTGAGGTTTTTGACCGATTGTTTTGAGTTTAATTGATTGCTTTGGGTTAGTCTAAGTATTTAATCGGTGTAGTTTTCTTGGATTTAAAGAACCTTGAGTTTTGAAGCTAGGGTTTATGGAAATGGGAGGTTTGTGATTGAGGATGATAATGTAGAGGTTGATTTTGAGTTTTGTGAATTGGGTTATGTTAAGGAGAGTTAAATTGGATGTTTAACCGGTTTGGAATGTTATTAGGACTTCAATTGTTCAAATGGGGTATTGGGTGTTGAATTCCTATAGTGGGTCCTTGAGGTTTGAATCCTAAATTGATGTTTGGAAAGGAATTAAGGTTTTAAATGGATTTTTATGACCTTGGAGTGTTGTCTTGGTGGTTATACCCTTTGAGTTGAGTAGAGTTTGGTTAGAGTTAGGAATTTTATGTCCCCAAATGTTCTTTTGGCCACATTATTAGTTGAAAGCTAATACATGATGGTTGTGTGTTTGTGTGCTTGTGTAGACGGGTTGTGAGCCTTGTTGGTGCACAGGGCCGTCTTATTGGTTTGTTATTCCTTGCTCAGGCGAGAGGTAACCACTTTCCAATCCTTTGTACATGCTTTTGTGGTATTGTGAGTGGATTTATGTTTTGTGCTCCGGATAACAAATGTGTTCAAAGTGTATGTTGTATATTGAAAAGGAAAACCGTCTTGTGGGGTTTAAATTGATATTGATTGAATTTGTAACTTGTGAAAGATAGGCCACTGAAAGAAGTAAATTGTGAAATGATTATTTACTTTTGATTATGGTTTGAGCATGATGCATGAATTGGGAATTGGTGAGAGTTTTGATTGTTACTACCACGTGGTAAGGCCTCCATTAATGCATGATGGTTGGCTCTTTACGTCCCCCATAGTGAGGGATAGGCCTTTTGGCTCCTTATGTCCCCTATAGTGAGGGATAGACCGGGTTCGGCTCTTGAAAATCTCCCAAAGTGAGGGATATGGTTGATGGGATTGCATCATTGCACTTGCATACTTGTTGTGGCTATCATTTATCATATTACTTGTGAACTGCCCCACTTGACACCTCACGAGCACCTATTTAGTAGTACCTTGAATTGGAAAGATTGGTTACTAGGACGTTGTCTCACCCCGTGGTTTACAATGTTTTCAGGTGAAGGTTCCGGGCGTGTGCCATCAGGAAGAGACACAGAGGCTTGAGTTTGGTTAGCTTTAGGCCTCTAGCCCTTGTATATGTATGGCTAGTATATATTACCACAGTTAGGATCCCTTTTGAAATATTTTGATTACCCGGCCTTGTTGTAAACTGGAGAGAATGTTATCTCCTTATTTTGGTTGGCTGGAGGCCATTTCTAGTGTCTTAGGAAACTCTGATTTTATTTTGCTGGAAACTATTTGGATGGGCTGATGTGATGTCTGTTGTTACCCGGGCCGGAGAATTGGAGGCCCAGTGAATGTTAATGAATGATTTCTAGTTGCATGCAACAGAGTGTGGGTTTGACTCTTGTTTGAATGTTGATTTCTAAAAATATGCAAAGTTCTTTCTACTATGGTAGTTCCTTTTAACAGCTTTCCTTTTCTACCATAGTAGTGATTTTATGACGAGTTTATAATGTTTTGGGGTTAAGGTTTTTACAGGGTTCAACAATATTTGAGGTTTGCCATTTAAGAAGCTTATGCCTCGTTTGGTATAATGGAAGAGTTTCTGATGGAAATGGAAGTGGAACTGGAAATGGAAGTGGAAGTGGAACTGGAAATGGAAGTGGGTTTTAAAGTGTGTTTGGTATGTTGGTGGAATTGTTGCATTAATTTTTATATTTTCAGTGTAAAAAGACCAAAATACCCCTAAACTAAAAAAAAAAGGAAAAAACTGTAAACCCATCACTCCATTAGCCGAACACTCTTTCTTCCCACCACCCACAAAGCTTCGCCGCCATCAATGGTGGCCATAAAATTCGTGGCTTGAAGCTAATGATTCCAAGAGCTACTATCACTGAAAAACACAAACCAGACCAGCAAAGATGATGGATTTTTTGAAAAAGCAAGTTGAAAATCGCAGAAAAAAAATTCCATCGAAGCCCATAACCACCTCTTGCTCTCAATCGTTTATCTTCTCACCGCCGTCAAACATCCCTCTTTTGGTTGTCGACAATGCGCCTGGTTTTCTTTGTGAAGGAAGTTGTCAAGGTCGCCGTTGAACAAAGCTGTGGTCTGGAGTGTGGGAGGTTATTCTCATGGGTCACCTGCCTTCGTCCCTTCTTGCCCCCTTTCTCTCCTCAGACGATCCCATCGATGGTGTAGTGAGGATCGGCGCAGGTGGAGGAGCGTCGCCGCCGTTGATGGTGGAGGAATGTCGCCGCCGTTGATGGGGGAGGATCAAGGTTGCCATGGAGCCAAAGGATAAAATAGGGAGACCCCCAGTTCCGAGGAGCTGGAACTCGGTTCCTTGGGGGGAATGATGGAACCCACTTCCATCATTTTTGATGGAACTGGGTTCCATGAGGAACTGAGTTCCATGACACCAAACGAGTCAAAAGCAGAGTTCCACTTCCACTTCCACTTCTCCAGGCCCAATTCCATGCTACCAAACGGGGCATTAGTGAAAATAAACTCCTATTATCTTGTATGAACAATGATCATACTAATCCATCTTCAAGAGGCCCACTATCATCCATTTCCATCCTATCATTATTTTATCAAAAATTCCAAAAATATAGTAGCTTAGATTTATTTTCATTGCATATACTTTAGTTATAGTTCAAATTAATCTTAAAAACCCAAACCCCCTTCATTGTATTGCATGGTATTTAGTCTAGCGTAGGTCATCAATAAAAGCTCCACAAGAACACAACTTGGATTACACTGTTATACTACATTTCTTAGATCTGGTTATAAATTTAACATTTGACCCCAAGGCACAACGACACAGTCAGATCAATGGCGTCGTTGCTGGGAAGCCATTAAGTTGGTTCCCTAAGCTAGTTACTTTCAACTTTGGTTGATTGGGGATTTAATAGTGGTTGTTTAGTTCATGATGTTGCTTTCACTGTCACTACTTTATGTGAAGAACATACTTCCCTTTCTAGTGCTAGATTAGATGGTGAAATTAATTTCGATTTGAATAAACCTTTATCTTGTTCTTGCAATGCTCACACCATAAGCATGGGTTGCATTGATAATAAGTATGATATACTTGTTGAGTGGCAAAAGCAGAACTTTGGTAAAGTGAGTGTATTGACTCCTAGTACTGAAAGTGCTGAAAATATAAAGCATGATATTGACGCGAATTGCTTGAATGATGATTCTATGGAGAAATGTGAATTTAACCATAGCCTTGAAAATTATCTTTCTGAAAATCCCATTGAATTGCATGCTTTTAAGTTGGTACGAAAAGACTCAAATTTTGAAAGACAAAATTGTAAATAAAAATGTATCTTTTAATCTAATTCTTTCTTGTGACTTGCCACCTAATTTAAGTAGTTGTGTAAATAGTAATATTGCATTACATGAGCATATTCTGCATGAATCTTCTTCTTCTTCCACTCTTTTGCCACCCATTTCCTGTGTAAGCAAAAGTGATGTGATGTACTCCAACAACTGTCTGTTAGATTCTTCATCTTCCACTTTGCATACACAAGGCATTTTCGAAAATGTTATTGATTATTTGGTTCCTGTGGATGGGAATCCTATTGACTTTCTTGGGTGTGATATTTACTTGGAAGGTTTTGCTTTTCAAATGTCTTATGCTACTCTAGATCTCTCTAGGTCTTTCTTTTTGGACTAGATATTATTGCTAGTTCAATGTTTCTCTTTTAGGAATCCTCACCACCAAGAAATGTCAATGGAGAAGTGAGCACATTGAAAAAGTGCACATTTCTCATTTGGGATAAGAACTTCTCCTATGAGAGTTTGAAGAGATTTCGTTCTCAAGGTTGTGTCTTTCCTTCTTTAACTCTTATCTTTTGAATTAATTGGTTGTTTTGTGAGATAAGTGTGGGGGAGACATATCCTATAGTAAAAGTATTTTGTTTTTTTTTTCTTTTCTCCCTTTTTGGTTTTGGTTTCTCTTGTTTAGGGTTGCACTTGAGTTTTGCATTGGGGACAATGCAAGATTTGATTGTGGGGGAGGGATTGATATTCAATGATTGTGTTTGTGTTTCTGTGTTTAATGAAAAATCTGGTTTTCTAAAAAAATTACCAAAATTTGATTGATTTTTAAACTAAATTTAAAGATTTTGAGTAAAAAATTTTAAAAAATTTGTTATTCAATTAACTTACACTTGAATTTTTGTATTCTTGGACTTTGGTAGATATTTTTGAACTTATATTGGTACTCATGAGAATTGCTAGTTGTTCAAAGTTGTTTGTGCTAGTTTCATTAGTCACAATTCTTTAAGCTTGCTTTTGTATTGACTAAGTTAATGTATTGTGATTAATTTGAAGTACAATTAATCTTTGTGCATAAGCATTTGAGATTTAGTCTTGTTGGAAGATTCTTTAAGCCTAATTTTCTTTCACAATGTGTTGCATCCAGTTACATCTTCTACTTTCTAGAACTTATTTTAATTCTTATTCAAGAATTAGTTGCATTATTGTTATGAGCATGATAGAGGCATTCTAAAGCCCTACATCCCAAACACAAACCCTCATGATTTTATCCATTTCTAGCCAATTGAGCCTTCACTTTTCTCAAGTGCCAAAGCATATATTGTTTATTCAAGTTTCCAATAACACTTTACTGCTACATTTATTATGTGTTAAACTTTGTCTTCTTGGGCTTAGAATTGCGAGAAAAAAAATGAGAAAAGAAATAGAAGAAAATATTTGAGAAAAGCCAAAGATAGAAAGATCAAAATAAAATGGTATTAAAGAATAAATTTTTGAAATAAAGCAATCTATTGGTGGTTTGAAGAATAAGGTTGTGCTTTAAGATGATAGAGTAACTGTTAGTTGGAAACCTTTTCCAAAATAGTTGGTGCTTTGTTATTTCATATCTTTTTTCCCTTATTCATTTCATTTAGCCTTTTCAATCATAATAACCTTAGAAGTCCTCTTGATCATTGCATCCATGTATTAAAAGTGGAGAGGCAGGATTTTAACAAGCTAATGGTAAAGTGGTTGATTAAGTAGATTTGAGAGAAAATTATCCCAACTTGGTGAGTAGAGTGAAACAGTTTATACCTTGAGCATTTTTCTCTTTTGCTCATTCTTATTGCATTAATTGTACTCCACTTTAATCCCTTCTCATTAACTTGGATCACTATGAATGCTTGTTTGAAAAGTTGGGTTAATGGCATGATTACTCTCTTACTTTGAATTCATATAGATTCCTATTTGTATCAATGTTATTCTCTTGCTTTGGTTTTGTATTGCCTTTGTCAAGGAGTACAAAGGTTTAAGCGCGAGGGAATTGATTGAACCTAATTCTTTTATGTCATTTCATATCATTTTCAAGGTTTTTATCATAGGTTAGTGGCTCTTTTAGTTAGTGCCTTTTTTAGGACACAATTGTCATAATTAGTTATAATTGTATTCAATTGATTTCTAGGACAATTAATGGTTCAAATTGTTGCTTTTTATTGTAGGACACTTTAAGAATTAGAACCAAGATTGAAGACCAAGGGATTACACAATATGAGAACTACGAGTATTGACTCTCGGGAACTATTTGCTGTGGCTTGGCCATGGGTTTGCTGTGGCCAACAATTTGGGTTGAAGACTCTCTAGAACCGTTCATCAGTAACACCAAATGCAGATCCAGAATGTAAAAATAGAGCACCCACTCAAATAATCCGACCCAGATTGACCCTTTAAACCCTTAGAAACCCTATTTTTAAATAACACTCCATTCTCTCATCTCATATACCTCTTACTCATCTTTTTGCCTCTCCATCTACACCTTCTTTCCCATCTATTTCCTTTACTTTTTCTTCATCCCATCCAACTCTCCTCTACTTTCTAGTTACTATGGCTGATGATTTAACTCTGATTGAAGTTGTTATTTAAGCTATGGAGGGCTAAGGTTTCACCCTCTTGAAGATAGAAGATGGTGCTTGAGTTCCCAATCTCAGTAGGGGAGTTTTCTTATTTTATCCTTTGTTTAAATATAAGTTTATGATTTTTTAGGTCTTAGGAATAGTAATTTATAGTTCAACTCTTTGATTATGATTGTAATCACTGCTGGATGATTAATTGTGTTTTGGATTGGTTAATGAGGATTTTGTGCTCATCAATATATGCGATTGTACATATATTCAGTTTTGACTACTTACTTCCTTTTCATTCAGTATGATCATGCTAGTTATTTTGGAAGAAAAGGGTTTTAATTGAATTTAATGTATTAACTAATTATAAACACACACTAAGAGGACTTAACAATGTCTTAAGGATTGGATTCAAGACTTGAGATATTGGACTCAATGATATTTGGGGTTTTCCATTTAAGAAGCTTAGTGAAAATAAACTCCCATTAATTTTTATGAACAATAATCACACTAATCCATTTTCAAGAGTCTCACTATCATCCATTTTCATCCCATCATTATTTTATCAAAAATTCCAAAAATATAGTAACTTACGTTTATTTTCATTACATATACTTTAGTTATAACTCAAATTAATCTTCCCAAACCTCCTTCATTGTATTACATAGCATTTTGTCTAGCTTAGGTCATCAATAAAGGCTATACGTGAATATGACCTGAATTGCACTACTATACTACATCTCTTGGATCCAGTTATAAATTTCTTGCATTTGATCCCAAAGTGTAACAACACAGTCAGATCAATGGCACTGTTGCTAGGGATTGAACCTAGGTTGCCCCCGTGACAAGCAGAAACACTCACCACTATACTACAACGACTTTGTTTTGAGTCTACCACTCTTTTTCAGCAACCATTTTTTGCTTTCCTTTATATGTGACAGATGGCATGATTTGAGAAATAGGGATCTCATCTAGATCAACATGCTCATCCGATCTCACTTCAGTACTAAATGGCAAAGAAACTGGGGCATGACTTTCCTTAAGCATGTTTGGAATAGAATAACTAGCACTTTTGCCTTGCCTCTCCTCAGTCATAAATGGCACAAAATCAAGGACACTACTATCCTTAATCATTATTGGAATAGAATGATGGATACTATTACCCATAGTCAACTCTTTATCAGCCATCACATACTCAAAATCCTAAAGCATTTATTAATATCAAATTAGATATTGGCTAGCACATGTAATAGATCATTTTCAAGAAAACATAGATAATTAAGTATACCTCATACAACTCCTTCAATTGTCTTACCAGCCTTTGCAAAATCAAAAGGAATAATAAGAATTATTGTATTTTATTATAACTTGTAGTAGTAAATTTTAAAAAAAAATGGCACTTACGCTTTTCATATTCTTGCTTTGTTAAATTCCTCCATCAGAATATGAATATAGTCAAAAATAGAAATGCTAGAATAGGGAAAGTCAACGTAACACTTGTTGAGCTTCAATTTGAGCAATAGCATCGTACGAACTAGAATGTCCAGATCTTCAGGGATTGGTGAAGATCTTTTTGATTAAATAGACAAATTGTTAACTTATTTTACTAAAATCATAGAAAAAAAAGGATCACAGATATTACTAAACCCACAAAAAAAAGGGGATCACGAGTAACTTTACAACCTTAAAAAGCTCCTTCTCTAACTCAGATGCAATTTTCCCAATGAATTGCAATACCAACTTGTCAAAAAACACAACTCCCTTTCCTGTCTCATACATCACTGTGTAATGCACCCTCATCCTGAAAATATGAGACATATATATCACATTAATTAATGTCAATACTTCCCATAAGAAAAATTAATAATCATAAATTCAATATCATTACTTCCACTCAAAAGACACTAGCTTCTTCGTGCATAACTTGCTAACGCAGATCTTCTTGCCATTCTCTTCTTTTGGCTTACTACTGCACATTGAACAACCCTTATATTTCTAACCATCTGTTGTCTCAAGCCTAGCGAAAGAATTCCACAATTTCAAATATGTTTGAACCTTTTCTTTTCATTTTCAAAGACTATAGAAAGCCCTCAAGTTCTTATTTCACAATTATAACAAAAAGTTTGTTGTAGATTAAAAAATTCTAGTAGTTATTAGCAACTCAAATCAAGTCCAATCACCATGAAAATTATACAAGATCTTTTTTTGTTGAAAAAAAATTATATAAGACCTTTTAGATCTAATGTTTTGATGACAACAAGACTATATAATAATTATTTTGTAGGATAACTACTTGATTAAATATATGTTCCTGGGACTGTTTAGATAAAACCAAACCGTAGTTTAGAGAATAGTTTCTGAGAAAAAAGTTATTTTTGAGAATAAATTTTGTGAAAAAAGGATTCTAATAAAATGATAGTATTTGGATATTGTTATCAAAAGCACTTTTTATATGTGCAAATTACTAAAAAGGACATAAGTTAATATGATAATTACATAAAAGATGGATTTTATAATATTTTTATTCAATGTAATAAATTTGTTGATGGTATATTTTTTGCCAACATAACAAATAATATATAAAAAATGTAATTAATTAATAATTGATATGTGTATATGTATCTATAAAATATAAGATTAAAAAATGATTTTTTCCAATAAAAAAATATTATTTTACCTTAAAGATTTTTATCATGAAATCTCATAATATTTTTTCTGAAGAGAAAAGGCAAAGCCTTTGAATATAATAGGTATTTCTGTCCAAATACTGTTGGCCAACTTCTAACAAGAAATAATTATTGGGAAAAATGACACAAAAAAAGAAGTTGAAAATTGCAATATTCCAATTTAGACATCTAAGAGGTCAAAATCCCAAGGAAATGCATGTTTGGTATTTTGTAAATGCAGTCAGATAACCAAAATGCTCTTATATTAGCTTTTTTTTAAAAAAAAAAAAGCTATCAAACTTTTTATTGGTAGTACATTTCTTGTCATTAGTTATTCAACACCTATCATTATCAGTATACAACTTATTAATAAATATCTTGTCATTGTCAATACATTCCTTGTCATTTGCTGTTTAATACTCATCCTAGCTTATTCACAACTTGTTAATAAACATTTTGATACAAGAGCATTTTTGTCATTTAACTATATTTGCAAAATACTAGCTCGGGCAGAACTTCCTCCCCTAGGATTTTGACCTCTTAGTGTCTGAATTGAAATATTGCAATTTCTAGCTTCTTTTCATGTCATTTTCTGTAATTATTGCCCCAACCACCATATTTTCACCCGCCAAAAGTGAAAAGTTTTAGCTTCCTCTGAACCTATAATTTAGGAGGCCAAAATCATGGTTTTGAGTCAAACCAAGGTTTTGTCAAAAATTAAGAGGGTATTTAGGTAAGATCAAAATCATGATTTTAGAAGTACTTTTACAGTATACGAAGTAACTATGTGAAGGAGTTTGCCTCGATTTGCGGAAAAGTGCTTCTGAAAAGTGCTTATTGGGTTTCCTAAACACCCTTTTAAGGTGTTTGGATGATTTTTGGGCCAAATCATGATTTGAGGCCCAAGAGCACTTTTTATCAGTCTGCCAAACACCTGCTTAACGTCACAAGGTCTTAACCTGGGTCAAAAGTACTGATAAGTCCAGTTACTCTTTCGCCTTGTGCTTCTTGAGTGGTAGTTGAAGGTTATGTGCAAAGGCTGTTTGTTCATCTCATCTTACAATGCCTTACGCAGAACAATGATTTAGTTGCTATTTGATTTTTTTTTTTTTCGTTGGGTTGTTTATATGGTTTCATTATACTTCGGCAAATCACCAAAGCAAAAGCCCACTTTCCCACGGTCATTATTTGAAATCGCACTTTTAATATAGGGATCCATCTTGGGCTTGCTTGCTTTGGGCTCAGTTCATTCGGGAATTTTATTGTCACGCAGTCCAAGCAATTAGGGCAGGGTCCGGTGCAAAGTGAGTAATTAATATTGACGTTTAGGATGTTACCCAAAAAACAAATATTGACGTTTGGGAAGAATGACAATTGGGTCTCATAACTTTTTGACCTTGAAGGAAGCTCTCCGTCTTACTCTTTTTTTCAAAAATAATTTTATGTAAATTCCACATCAGCTGATGAGTTGGAAGCCATATAGACAATTTTTAGCACCATTATTAATATTTTCTACTACATAGGATGACACTCATGATGAGCCATGAATGATATGAACAAAATTATAAATGACAGAAAGATCAAAGACTAAATTGCACGTGAGTCATACTGAATCAAATTTAGAGAGTGGGTTATTAAGTGAGTAAAAATTTTAAGGTCCAAAAGATTAAGTTCAGCTTAATTATATCTATATTTACATTTATATATTAACTTATATATAATGAATCAGAAATGTTAAAAAAACAAGAACCAATTAGATCACCCCTTTTACTTGGATTTTTGGTTATTTCAAAAAGCAAACATGTTAATTCATTAGCATCTAGTATAAATAAAAACTTTGCCCTTTATTTCTAGCTACTAACTACAAGTCTTCCCTGCAGGGCAATTATTCTTTTATTGAACATTTTATTAAATAAAAATAACGCTATTTATTATTTTATCTGCATACATAATACTATCTTTATTTTAAGTGTAGTTATGAAAATTTAAATGAAGCTGAAAACATTATTGATAGGAAAATATGCATTTGTTTAGGAAAAAAACAATGTTTTAAAAAAATGAAGGTAAAGGTGCAATTTTTGACTTTGGTCTTATTTCTTAGGTATAATTTATACCATGACTTTCTTAGTGGTGCAATTTTACCCTGATATTGCACCCCCAAAAAAAAGGATCAAGACTAAAATTGCACCCTAAGGAAAAAATCAGAAGTAAAATTGCATCATTAAAAAGACTGAGGTAAAATTAATGCACTTGAAAAATAAGATTTTGCACCCTTAATTTAGCGAAAAAAATAATCATCAGGTACCAGATATATAACTAAAAAATACCTTGTAGATATGTGAACAGTAAAGCTGCAATAATTGAAAATTCAAGTTTATTCTAATAAAATTATTAGAAAAATTTTAAAAGATTAAGGGAAAACATAGGTTTTGGTATGAACCTTCCCCCCCCCCCCGGGGAAAATTCAAACATATTCGTGCATTAAAAAAAAAAAAAGAGAGGAATGGAAATGGGGGGGGGGGGGACCTTTAATGGAATGAACTCATGGTACCCAAAATTATGTTTGATATGTTAATAACTTTCGATGAAACTCCACTAAACTGATTGCTGATTGGGCCATGCATCTAGCAAACCACTTAATATCCTTAATTCACTCATCTCATCATCTAAAATATAAAGAGAACAAAACATATGTCACACACATATATATATATATACTCCTCCGGTCCTTAATATAAGACCCATTTAATTAATTTGATTAGATTAAGAAAATTAGGTAAGTTAGTTAATTATAAGAAATATGACACGTTTTTCCTAAAATACCATAATCATATTTCTTAATACCCCACCTTTCTCCTCTACTTGATTATGGTTGAAAGAGTATCCATAGGGGTAATTTAGAGATAATTGATAAATATGATAAATGGGTCTTATATTTAGGACCAAAACCAACTCACCAATTGGATCTTATATTAAGGACCGGAGGAGTATATATATATTTATATAGAAATGTTATAAATCTATGATCTGAGGAGCTTGATATAACATTAAAACTCAATTGGACAAAATAATATACAAGCATACAAATCAAGCACATATATATATATATATATATATTTCAACATATCAGAACCGTACTTCTATCTCTTATATGCTTATATGTACAAGTTGATGACTAATTATATATATATAACATATTTTTAATAAAATAATTAAACATATTTAATGAAGATTAATTAACTAAAGCCCGCTTGATCCGATCAACTTGGTGAGTCCAAAGGTTATAGCCATGGCTAGCCACCCTCCAAATAAGACCCTTCCACTTGACTTCAAAGTCGGAGCGTTCCCCAACACTGCCCCTAACCACCCAAACGCCACCAAAGCCACACTCACGGAACCCACCACCGCCCCAACCCTAACCTTATAGTCTCTTATAAATGAAGCTGCCAGCAACGGCACCATCGCGCCAACCGAGAAAGCCAGCGCCGATGCTGCTCCGGCTTGTAAAGGGTTCGGCAAAGTCTCCTTGTCTTCCTCATCATCTTCATTGCCTTTATCACCGTCATCATCATCTTCTTCTTCTTCATAGTCATCCATCTCCCTGCGGATTTTTCTTTCTTTTTCTCTCTTCATCTGAGCCACCTCTATGTCTAGCTGTGAATACACTGACACAAACTCGCCGATGGCCATGCTACAAGCTCCGGCGACTAACCCGGCAAAACCGGAGAGGATCATGGCCTTGATGTCCTGCCTCACTGCTCCGACACCCATCATAAGAGATGCCGTCGAGACCAATCCGTCGTTGGCTCCGAGAACCGCGGCTCGCAGCCACTGTGCTCGCTTAGAGTAGTCCAGCTCTTGAACGACGTCCTTTGTTTGTGTTTCTAGGGTTGTCGTCTCTGGTTGCTGCTGCTCAAGGTCGCTGTTGGGAAGGGGGAATTTACTTTGGATAGTGGTGGTGGGAGTTTGATTGGAAGCCATTAGAGAGAAAAGGGTGGTGAGATAATGGTCGAAGAAGAGAAGAGAGGAGGGAGTAGCGTGGAGAACACACGCAACGAAGAAGGGTATTTATGGGCGAAGATGGCGAGTGTATTAATGGAGGCAAAAGTGGGGCAAACCCACTAATTTTAAAAAGCAAATTTTTTTTTTTGGGTCAACAATTTAAAAAGCAATGTTGAAAGGGCTATGATCTTCTATACTACGGAAATACGGGACGCGGTTTCTGGATCTGCTGCAAGAAAAGATACGGCGTTACTGCTTCTAGCAATGTACTCCCATTTTTTAGTGTTAGATAATTGATTTGTAGATATTAAGAATCATATTTAATTTAATTATTTATAATAAATATGTAATAATTTTTTTAAAACATCTTTTCATCTTGATGGAAACTCTCCTAGTGTATATAATCAACCTGGATATGCTTTGGAGAAGGAATTATAAAGGTGGAAAACAAAATGATCTATAATATTATATTCAGAACCAAAAGCAAACCCTTTTCACAAGCTCCCATACTCTCCCTCCATCCCTTCTTATAAGCAACATTGGAACTCATTATGTAGATCAAAATATTAGTTAAAATTAGTTAAATATAATAAATATGTAAAAATTAGAAGTTCTTTCACTAAAATACCCTTATTTGTGGAAGGAAGAGTATAAGAGAGAGAATAAAAAGTTATTATAATAAAGAGAATCATGGAAGAGAGAGAATGTGTGATAGAGATATGATGGTTTGGGAAATGAGATAATAAATATATTGAGTATTAAAATAAGAAATTAATGAGAGCAAAATAAGGTATTCGCTACAAAAATTTAAGACAACTTGTAAATGTTGCTTATATTTAGGGACAAGATGAAGATGATAGTTGTTGCTTATAAAATAAGACGGAGGGAGTATAGAACAGCGGTAGTAGATTTCAATCCTTTAAAACTTGAAAGGACTAGATTTAAAATTATTATTTTATTTTATTTTTTATTTTCATTATTTTTCAATATAAAAGTTAGTTGAGAGGTTGGATTTGATCCACCTCAATCCATTATGTCCACCATAATTATCATTTTTCTTAAATTAATTTATCTAATTTATAAATTTATTTATAATCTAATTTTACATACGGGTATTTTCAAGAAGGACTGCGTTAATTTTTTTTAAATAATTTATTAATTTAGTTAGCTTTCTTAATATATTCAAATTATTTAAATAACTCTTTTATTAAGAATACATGAGTTAATATAAGTTTATAATTGAGCGATTATTTTTATCCTGTACATCTTGCCTCTTTTAAATTAGTATGTTAATTTGCATAGTCTAAATTTACTCCAAAAGTAACCAGCAAGGGAACTTACATACTTTGGATTCCAGGATTATAACTTTCGAGATAAAGCTACTCTCTTACGTTATTTTGGTGGATTTGATCAAGAATAATGGATTTCTAGACAAAGCATATAAATTTTTGTAACATATACATGCATGCATGCATGCATGTGCGCATGCGTGGATTGGTATCAGGAAACATGGATAAATGAGGTTTGGTTAAAAGAACTTGTAAAGTAGAATCTATCACCATCCCAAAATTTCTTTTTGATGATAGCGATAAATTAATCTTATTGCTTTCAATATGTCCAACCTACAATTTTTTTTAGTGTTAAATTAAACAAGCTTTTAATTAAAAATATGATTTTGGATTGAAACATCTTTTTAAATTTTTTATTCCAATCATAATATTATATGCCTTGTTAAAATATTATGTTATTTAATTCTGCTAGAGAGAAATGTCTTCATTTAATTCCCTCTCCACTTCCTCTTCATTTATTATTTTGACTATTGGATTAACATCCTATGGTTGAGATTTAATATATTTTAACAATATTATTATAATAATAATGAAACAACAAAAATATATATATAAGTAGTCAGAAATTAATATGCATACATTACTTCTATAAATTTATATTAAAATATTTTATAATTTTTTTATTTTTATCCTGTGCTGATTGATTGTAACATTATCATAGTATTTATTTATGTATATGTTAAAGTTGTTTATACATATTTTTATTATTTAATATTATAATATTTTTATAATATATTAAATCTTAACCATTGGATATTAATCCAGTTGTTGATATAGTAAGGGGAGGGAAGTGGAGAGAAAGCCAAATGGAGACATTCTTTCTTGATCTATTGCACCTTGAACTTGGCTTTTGCCCTTTACTTTTTTCACCCTTCGATTGAAATTTAAGTGGTCCATATTTAAATTTTATGAGTAAAATTTAGCATTTTTGAATTTATTTATTTATTAATAATTTGACATTTTATTATTAATTTAAAAAAGTATTAACTCAAAATCACTCAGAAATCTAAGTTGTTAACCTTCATAATGAGGTAACGCCACCTTCATAATGAGGTAACGCCATAAAATCAATAATTTTCTTTTGAAAAAAAAATTAATAAATACTTATAATATATAACATATACGATTGATGTAATAAAGTTTTCAGCGTAGAACAATAATAGGATGAACTATATATAACTATTTTCTTTTTAGCTAAAAAATAGGGAGAAGAACAAATTACATAAGGGGTACAATAATCAATTTGTTACTACTTTTAGCCTCCCCACATTTGCCTTTCATGCCAAAACTGAAGCATTAAAATCTTCGCCTTCCCGTAATCAAACCAAAAAGGAATATTAGTGTCCCTGTGCTTCCTTTCAACAAAATTATTCTGGTTAAAGTAAATATCATAATAATACTCCTCCGGTCCTTAATATAAGACCCATTTAAATAATTTGATTAGATTAAGGAAGTTAGGTAAGTTAGTTAAGTATAAGAAAAGTGACACATTTTTCCTGAAACACCATAATCATCTTTCTTAATACCCCATCTCCCTCTTTTACTTGATTATAGTTGAGGGAGTATTCATAGGGGTAATTTAGAGAAAATTGATAAATATGAAAAAGGGCTCTTATATTAGAACCAAAACCAATTCAAGAATTGGATCCTATATATATTAAGGACCAGAGGAGTAATTTGTTTGATACAACTATATAATATTATCTTCTAAGTCACATCCAAGTATTGCCTAATCTCAACTGTGGGCAACTCTCCAATGCAATTTTTTGATCGATAATTTTCTAACCTTCAACTATTTTCAAGAGGAATTCCCTCCAAAAGCACAAATTATAATTTCTAGGGAGAATGACATTTTGATTCCTTATAAGGAAATTATTGTCACTTTGATTCAATGAACACATGACCGTTTTAAGTGATTGACTATTATAATACTACTTTTGATCTTTAATATAAAAGTTAGATAACTAATTTGAGGATACTAAGTAAATTAGTTAAGTTAGTTATTTGTCACACATATGTGTTGATTTCTCTAAACTATCCTCTTTCAATCATATGCATTAGATAATTAGAATTACTTTTTGATTGGAATCTAGCTCTTACAATCAATAGGGATATTTTGAAGAAAAATAAGAGATTACAAAGTAGATTGTGAGGTTTTATATTTAGAACCAAATCTAACTTCAAAACTAGCTCTTATATTAAGGATAAGAGGTAGTATACTACTTTCGGTCATTAATATAAGAATTAAATAACTAATTTGTAAATATTAATAAAATTAGTTAAGTTAATTATTTGTACTATAAGTATTATTTTCTCTAAAATACCCTTGTCAATAAGTATATTGAAACTACCCTAATGGAAACTTCTTAACACGTACAAATAGATAAATATGAGAGACAAAATAAATTATGGGATTATATTTAGGACTAAATTAAATCTATAAGTAGCTCTTATATTAAGGATTAGATGAAGCACTATATTTACAAATTTTACTTCAGAGAAGACACGGATTTAGGGGGTTTTGCTGCCCCTTTAATTTTTCTGAACTTCTTAAATATTTTTTGTTTATTTTGATAATTAGATTTTGTATAAAATGAGTGATATTTTGATATTTTATGAGCAAAAAATAATGTAGTTTTAAAATTTTTTATGATTTTTCAAAGAAAAAAAATACTCTAAAAGTGTAGATAGTTTCTTTGTTTTTTTTTAAATTTAGATACGATTTTTTTAAAAATCATGAAAAAATTCAAAACTATACCCTTTTTTTGCTCATTTATAAAATATTAAAATGTTACTAATTTTATATACAACATAATGATCAAAAGAAATAAAAATTATTCAGAAAATTGGGAAAAATTAAGGGCCAGTAGGGGTAGTAGGGGGTAGCAGATACCCTAAATCCAGAAGAGACTTCATCAAAGTGTTTAAAATTCTTTAAAAAGAGACAAAAGTATCGTTCTCCCTAATTTTTATTTGGTGTAATTCTTACAAAAATCTCCACAAACAAAAGGAATCATCATTCCCGTTCACTAGTGTCCATATAAGTATATTATGTAATACTAGTAATAATCTTCCCATATCCTTGTTAATTTGTGGTAATGCGACTAATAAAAGGATGTGTGCGTGTGGATGTGTAAAGCAATTTTGCTTTGATATGTGATGTCCCTCTTCTGATAAGGGAATCTTAACTAGTATATGAATCTGAATCAACGCATTAAAAAGGAAAAAAACTGAATCATTGGAAAGCAATTCTTCTTTGATATGTGAGGTCCCCTTCTGGTAAAAGAATCTTACTCTACAGCATTTGAATCTTAATAAATTCAGTATATACCAGTCAAGTGGCAGAAAAAAATATTAGTAAAAAGGTTGTCTCATCGATTTTAACGTCAGAAGAAAAGAAAGGAAAAAATGGCACCTCTTTAGAAAGTTTCAAATAATGATGTAAA